>NC_062288.1:73428116-73430616 GCF_902655055.1 Lutra lutra
ACTTAGACCTCTCTAACCTTTAGACCACATCATATAGACTTGAGTATCCCAAAAGAGTCAGCTCTAAGGTCTTTTTCCTTGATAGAAGTTAGACTAAACTCCACAGTTAGATACGATTTTATCACTGAGACAGTTTTCACAAAGCCGATCTTGATTTGTTCCACGAGATTTTATAATGTCGCCAAAAAGTCTTTACAATATCATGCCTGTAAGACAGCACCCTGAAAAAAACGTCCTTTTTCTTTTCGACCTCTAGTGTTTTTTCTTTTTCTTTTTCTTTTTTAAAAGATTTTATTTATTTATTTGACAGACAGAGATCACAAGTAGGCAGAGAGGCAGACAGAGAGAGAGGAAGGGAAGCAGGCTCCCTGCTGAGCAGAGGACCCGATGTGGGGCTCAATCCCAGGACCCTGGGATCATGACCTGAGCCGAAGGCAGAGGCGTTAACCCGCTGAGCCATCCAGGCGCCCCTCTAGTGTTTTTTCAATTAAAGAACTTGCAAAGATTCTTTTTTTTTTTAAATTTTTTTTAAGACTTTTTTTTATTCATTTGACAGAGATCACAAGTAGGCAGAGAGGCATGCAGAGAGAGAGAGGAAGGGAAGCAGGCTCCCGGCCCAGCAGAGAGCCCGATGTGGGGCTCCATCCCAGAACCCTGGGACCATGACCCAAGCCGAAGGCAGAGGCTTTAACCCACTGAGCCACCCAGGCGCCCCAAGAACTTGCAAAGATTCTTAAGACCTACCTTTACTAGAATAATGGCCAGTCACCTATAATACTATGGACCGTAATATGTATGTGTTTATTTCCGATGCTGCTAGTTTAAGTTTAAAAATGCTTCTATTGATATTGAAACAGGATTTGGTAAAAAATAAATAGAAATCATAAAACTGATCTAAAAGCAATTTATCATGCTATCGTTCCTGTTATGTTTTTACCAACCCATTAAAGCTTTGGCTAATATTTCCTCTTAAAGATTTTTTTTTTTCTCGATCGAACCAAACTTCATTTCATTAAGCATACAGTTTTTTATTCTAAACACATTACTGTGTCTTAAATTAATTTAAATTCATTACGTCATAGCTGTTTTCCAGAGAGTTACTAAAAACATTTTATTTTGACCTGTAAAATAATCAAGAACACGTAAAAAGCATCATGGCCGCTGTAGCTTGAAAAATTTTTTGTAAACCTGTTTACCATTTATGAAGGGTAGACTGAAACACAAGAGTTTAGCTGATGATCCAGACTGCAGTGCAACCAATTACGCCTCTTTTCTTTTTCTTTTCCTTTTTTTTCTTTCTTTCTTTCTTTTTTTTTTTTTCACTCCCTCTGCTGTGTCTGACTGATGGAAAAGTAAGGTCCGTCAGTTGTAATGAGACCCAGTGCAAGTGTAGATGCCGACTCCCGTGGCAGAGTTCAGCGTTTCACACTGCCTGGTCTCTGTCACTCTATTGAATTAGATTGATGATGGCAGATTGCAGGGGGCACTAACTGGACCTCAGTGGGAATGCATGAAGTGTGTAGACAATCCTGGCAGGCACTTCGCTTTGAGAACCCTTCACCCCTTCACAGCTGTTGGCACTAGTCCATTGCTAACAGTGTCCACAGGACTTTAAAAGACACCGTGGGCCTTCTAATTTATGGTTTCAGTAACTTGTTACTGTCGAGGCAAGTGTGACCTCAATTCTCTTATTGACAAAAAGATGAAGTGTTATTTGTTTTCTCTGACCTTTTAACATAAGGAAAGCTATAAAAGTTTTCCACGCCCCCCCCACGCATAGCCAAAGTTGCATTTCCTCCCAGATAAGTTCCTACTGACACAGACTTTTATATGCAGGAATCATTACTCTGAGACAAGCTCAATGATAAGATGTATCACTGCCATAAAATAGCTGTATCAGTCATTTCTAAAACGCTTCTGATCTCACTCTTTCTTAACAGCTTTCTAAAGAACGCGAACGTCTTCAAGCAATGATGACCCACTTGCACATGCGACCCTCAGAGCCCAAACCATCTCCCAAACCTGTAAGTGCATATTGCTTTATAAACAGTAAATAGCTCTACCGATGTAACAGACTAAGAAAATGAACAATTTAGCGACAGTTAGAAAACAATGAGTGTGATGAAAAATATGGCAATAAAATGAAAGTAAAATGCAATCGCTTGTCAAATTGTATGTTTCTTTTAAAGTAATGCTATCTTTTACAAAATCTATCCAATCTACACCGTGGGTGACACTAAACAAAGTACACCTATCAGCGCACAAATCACTGCCTTGAGGCTGAAGCCAGACAGAATATCTTTCTGTGATAGGTTTACAGATATTAAAAGGAAACCCACTTTGAGCAACCCGAAAAGCAGTACAAATCACGAATAGAAAGGTATGTGGTATGCTGAGGAGGACTTAGATCAGTCGTAAGATACATATAAATCGATTTTTTTTTAATCAAATGTTTTCTGGAAAATGTCCTGGTGTTTTTTGAGCCAATTCTATCCTATTT
>NC_062288.1:73440616-73463116 GCF_902655055.1 Lutra lutra
AGTAACCCGGGACTGATCAATAACGCCTCCAGTGGCCTGCTGCAGGCCGTCCACGAAGACCTCAATGGCTCCCTGGACCACATCGACAGCAACGGGAACAGTAGTCCGGGCTGCTCACCGCAGCCGCACATGTAAGTGGGTTAGCAGGCCGGGCAACCAGAAGGGCCAGGACGCATATGCTTGTAACATTTGGTATTCGTCTGAAGTTTCTAGTGGTATCAAAGTCCAAAATACAGTTTTAAGGGGAGTTAAATTGTCCCGTGTTCGTGATATGAGGAAGTGTATCAAAATCAGTTTTAATGCATCTTTTAGATTCTCTCCAATGTCCCATAATTGTTATACCAGCAGTCCTCTACAAATTCTTAGTAGTACTAACATTCTCTTGGGGGTAGAGCACTATCTAAGATGAGTCTACATCTTATGGGTCATTATCACAGTTTGGTTTGTATGGTGCAATAAAAATATTCATGATGGAATAAGTTGTAATTTTTACTACTATTACAGGTCTCTAAACCATTTATGAACTGTAGTCAAGATACTGCCCGTTTTTATAAACCGTAAAATGCAAAGTTTAACTGTTACCCACAGTTTACATAGAAGCTAGTAAAGTGTAACTTTTTGCCTGTCTTATAAATCAGTGTAATTACATATTCAACTTTAATTACTGGTGCGTCTGTATTGGCAAGGTTTATATGTTATATTTTATGCAAGACTACGATTCCTATTAATATTTAGCAGCTAACTATATCATTAATTACTCTAAAATCTTTCCCCTACCATCTTTTTAATGGAGCTGAGAGAGTAGATGTATTAAAAATTGATGTATTGTAGATTTCAGAAATGTGTATGACACTTTAAAAAGTGCCTGGCCTTGTTCAGTAGGCCAAGCATATCAGTTTCTTGTTTACTAAAAAGTATTGACCCTGGTAGGACTTAGAATTCAGGAGAAAAAAATTATAATCTGAATAATGAAGCATATATACCATCCAGTTGTTAGGATGAGTCGACACTTAATGTCCATAGCACCTAGAGTTAAACATCATATACTTCTAATTTCAAGTTATTGAGGTAAGAATGGTACTTTCTCTCATTTTTATATTTTCTTCCCCATCTCTGCATTAAAGATCTAGTCAAAGACCCGAATGAGAAATGTGGTCTTTATGCATGCCTATTTCCATCTGACCTTTCCTAGGATATTATTTTTGTTGACTTTTTAAACATCTTATTCTATTTGACATATTAATGTCTTTAAGATCATGCGCCTAATTGTTTTATAGCGCTTTTACTCTATCACCTTTGCAAAAAAACACACTGTGAACATTAATGTATTTTATAAGGTTCCAAACCATTACTTTTTCAAAATGGAAAAATTTGTCTTTTGGAAGTGTCTTTAGATGTATTAAATAATACAAAAGAAGTAATAAAACTCGAAGTAGAAAGAACATGAATATATGCTCTTGAGAGTAGCAGTACTCTAAAACATGGAAAGTGAGCAATCAGACAAAAGTTTTTATACCTCTGCTTTATCCTATCAGCTAGGCGGTGGGTAGCTTGAGGCCTTTTACTTTGAGCAGTTCTCCTGAGTATGCTGGTGCTCGCTCTCTCTATAAAATGCTAAAACAATATAACTTTAAAGAGCAAACAAGAGTTAGATCCCGTTTTCCCCCTTTTTAAAAAAGCCCTGTTTCAGAAAAATGAAAGATGTTCATAATGGAGGTGTTGGAGCTGCTGGTGTCACTCCCCGTGTTAGTCTGCAGCGGGTAGTGGTGCTTGTGTACCGTACAGAGACAACGGGCAGAGAAGTGTTTTCTTAAGTGTTAAGTGTCCAGTGATAAGAATATTAAAATAAAAAATTAACGATTCAATCAAATCATTTGTTAAACATTATATTTTACAACCTGAGATAATTATGGGGTTAAATGATGGCATTGCCAGGTTAGTTATATTTTTTTCATTTGGCAATTGCTATTTTAGATTTTTTCATTTTAATATCAATTAGTTCAGTTAAATGTGAAATATATCAATGAAAAAATAGGGTGTGTAAAATGACATATAAAAATCATAGATTTAATGCCTGATGGGTTTATAAAACTAAAATGTTTGTAGTCAGCATATCGTATGTTTTCTGCTCCTGAGAATTAGTGCATGTGAAAAACATTTATCTGTATTTTCCATAGAGAGGTATAAGGAAAGCTTCCCTTGGCTTATTGTGAGTGGATTTTGGAAAAAGAAAAAATTAGAGGAAGACCGAATTGGGTCTTTTCCTAAATTATATAAATTATAATCAAAATTTTATTTATCTTGCAAAATAATCGAGTTGTCATTCATTCTTTGAATCTGTTTCTGCTATCGTTAACTTTTTGTATATTAGACGTCAAATATTATTGATGGAATGTCATTTCAGTATTCTGTATCTTCATCCTTATAGAGTTTTAATATGCTTGTACCTAAAGAATATTAAGCATTTTATGTACATGATGAGGCAAAGGAAAAATATTATCTTATTCTCTCCATCAAAATTGGGCTGCATATAATTAAATGCACTTCAGTGTACTTTGAAAATTAAACAGAAGTGAAAGAATTATTAGAGAACATTCAAACTGCATGCTTATGTGCCCTGAAATGAAGCCGTGGTCCTTGTTTTTGGAGGGGAGTAGTTACACTAACGGAATAGTGAGGGAGAGGCAGAAAGGCATACGGCTTCCGGTATTTGGGCTCTTGGGACAGATGGTAGGGGTTCCGATTCCAGATTTAGCACTTAGTCACTGAGTAGGATTCATTTCTTTCCTCATTTTTCTCTACCGAAAATGAGGTAAGTAATAATATTGTCTACCTCATAGGATTCTTTCAGATGAAATGAGTGCCTGAAAGATAGTTATTCCTCCCCTTGTCCCTCATAGTGCTATGTACACAGTTATATCTTGTAATGCCTCATTGTTACTCTAAATGAATCTAAAAATAATGCTGAGATATTTCACATCTTAATGCCTTTCTTAAGGCATTCCATAAACATGTGGTTAGTTTCCTTGGCCATCCTTTTCCTTTTCCTCTCACCCCCTCTTATAATTCATGAAGTAAGCCAATCCACAAAAGGAAACCATATGCGAAAGAAATTAATGGTAGGGAGCAGGTTACTCAGGCAGAGTCAGCAGGATAAGAGATGTTTGAGGAAAAAAAAATGTTATCCGAGGTTATAGATAATTAACAATTCAGATGAATAATACCAGCCCAGAACAGGAATTCATGATATATGCCTAGAAAACATTGAGTATTAGATTTGATAGGAATTTAGAATATAAAAAGAAAAATAGAACTTAGAATATATGAAGTGGTGCCAGTAGACTGGTGAGGGTCTTAAACATCAAGCTCTGCAGTGTTTGTCTCAGTCGGTATGAAGCCTGGTGATGTTAGGAGCTTGAGTTTCATACTGTCAGACTGTGCTTAAGAAGAGTAATCTGGGAGTGGGCTGAAAGACCCTCACAGGTGGTAGGATTTCAGGAGTTCGGAGAGACTAGAGAACAGAAGAGAGATACAGAGACTGAGAGCAGCAGATGAATTCTTGCGGTAGGCAGTGCCGGAGCTAAGGACAAGACAGCACGGAGAGCAAGGAATCAATACAAGAAGGGCCGTGGAAAAAAGGAACAGACAAGACAACCCACTGAATGCTGGGGACAAAGAGGGGAATTAGGAGAAATCATAGCAACCTTGAAGCTCACAAAGAGAAATAGAAGTCACAAGAAGGTAGGCTTAAGAGGGAAAATGGTATGTTCACCATTTTGCTTGTTGAATCCAAGAACATAAGTGTCCTTAGATTCAGGAAACTGAACTTTGTTTAGTCTTTTTACTCCACTCCAAAATGGTAAAATCCAAATCCAAATGGTGACGTTGGAGAAGTAGACATATTCCTGGGATTGGTAGAGATGTTTTGAAGCTTTAGAAGAGTGGAATAGCTATGAGTTAATGCTTCTTAACAAATTATTTTTGGAGAACAGAACATGTTAAATTATCATCCACCTTCTGCAATTTGATGCTCCACAATTGACACTTTCTCTCCATTCCCAAGTTTTATTCTTAGAATGCCCTGAATGAAGGCTTTTGCCAAACTAGTACATTCATTCTGCCTTCGCTACTTGCCTTTCTGCCTTTTCCTTTTTCGGCTTTTCATCCTCTTTCTCTCACTTAAGTCCTACTTTCCCTTAAGAGCCTGGTGCTATTTTTTTCCGGAAGCTTGCCCCCGTAGCTTTGCTATCAGGAACCACATTTTTTCCGCACGCGGGAGAGCTTACTCCCTGTACTACGGTCTGCAACTAACATGGCCTCTGTGTGAGCATGTGCACATTCGTGCCTTACCGCATGCTTGCTTTGCAGATGTCCCCAGCTAAAGGACAGAAACTGTGTTTTATACAGTATATGAAATCTCTGACACGTCAGACCATGAAAAGTAAGTAGTCAGTAACCATATGCTAATGACTGTGGGAGATCAATTTATTTGAAATGGTTTGACTTCATGAAGTAATCCCTACAAGAGGAAAATCCAGGATTCTCTTGGAACCCTGAGGAAGAAGGGGAACAAGGGACTTTTAGGAAGAAGAGATAACTAAATATAATGTTCATCTTTATGTGGAAGCTAATAGATCTTTCTAAATATTGGTGGAGTACACCTGTGAAGTTTTATTTTTAATTTTATTTATTTAGTTTATATGTATTTTATAACTGTTCAAATTTATCTGAATAGTAAGTAGCAAGCCTCTTCACCTCATTCGTGATTATCTTCCCAGACCTTGCTAGATTTTATTTATCTTGTTGAAGGTGAATTAAAAAGAAAAAAATTTACTGAAATTAATGCATTATTAATCAAATCGAATGTTCGAGGGTATTTTAGCAAAAAGTAGGAAAGGTTAAAGCTGGGGAGAATAATAATATAGATTCTATATACTAAACTTTTTAGACTTGTTTTGAGTCTTTTCAATCAAGTAGATTTTTTAAATCTTTATTTTCTCTGCTGTCAAAAGAGTTCTAGAGCCATCATGGTCTGAACAATGGAAAGAAAATGTCCCTTAAGAGTCTGAGCTGTGGGGCACCTGGGTGGCTCAGTCAGTTAAGCACCTGCCTCTTGATTTCGGCTCGGGTCACAATCTCAGGGTTGTGAGATTGAGATCATCATCATCAGGCTTTGTGGTGGGTGTGGAACTGCTTAAGAGTCTCTCTCCCCCTCTGCCCTTCCCCACTTCTCCCTTTCTCTCTCTCTTTCTAAAAAGAAGAAAAAGAAAAAAAAAAAAGAATCTGAACTGTGTATCATTACAGTTTTAGAATACTCTTCCCTTATGCACCTCAATATCAATATTCCCTGCTTACTGACTTCTCAGAGTTCTATAGAATATGAAAAAAATTAATTTAGATTCTTATTTTGTATCAATATTTGTCTCTTAAAAAGACTACTTACAGAGGATTGATGCTGTGTTCAAGTGGAAATAATTTGAACTTAATCTCTCCTCCAATGTGTTAGACTTGACTGAAAAGACAAGAAAACATTTAGACCAGAGCTGCAAGGTGATCTCATAATAGAATCATTCCATTTCCTGTCTCCTTGCAAACCTAAATCAAAAAGAGAAGTTTAGTGATACACCTACCATATTCAGCTCAACTTGGTTGTTTCTTTTTTTTTTTTTTTTAACTAATCAGTTGTTTCTCCTCGCTCTCCATAAGTTGGCTCAGAATTGCCTTTTTTCTCTTGAAAAATGTTAAATGAGATTCCTATTTTTATATTTTCAAATTTTGTTTCTAGAGATCAAAATCAGTGCTCTTCCTGAACTGGTTTTGTATTGAGGGCTTTACGCACAAAGCCTTCCATTGTCATGTCGTTCCCCTTTCTGATTATTAGAGTCTCCTACTGTTGAGTTTTCAGATCATTTCTTACATGTCATTCCTGAATCCTTTTAGCCTCTATGTCATTTCAAAGTTCTACTTGCTAATATTCTATATTAGTTGCAGGTGATTATTATATTTTCTTCCTCTTATTAAAGCAAATATTTGAAGTTTGAGAGTTAATGATCTTCTATATAGAATCAGAATGTTAATACGGTTCATATAAGACTAGAAAATAAATTTGTTGTGTCCTTAGAAGCCAGAACTTTAGAGTAAGGAAATCAAAAGCTGAGGCATCACATAAAAGGAGTAGTGTAGCATTATTTCAGGACTACGGTGGGGATCCCAGTAATCTTTTTCATTAAGGTGTTGAACACATATTATACATGCCCCAGAACTTTCTATACCTTGTATGTCCCTGTCCTCTTTCCAGCATGCTTCTTGAGAACCTCAGTTTTTCTGTCATTTCAATGATAAACCTCAGCCTGTCCTAGCAATAACATTTTGCAACACAGCTTAAAGGGACTTCTGGGCTCCCATTTTGAAAATCTAGTATAAATCACGAATTGTTTGGAAGCATAATGAAGATATTTAAGCATATAATACCTCCTTTCTTCCTCCTATTCTCTTTGGCCGCCTTAAAATTTAAATTGCTCTTTGTAGGCATGTGTAGAATTTGCAGACCCTACACCTTTAGTTGGTGATATTTTATATAAAATCCCTACAGACCTTAGATCTCTCTGTGGACAAAAGCATTTAAAATTGGAGTGGCTCTGTATTTCAGAGGAAAACAGTTTGAAAGTGACTGACAACTTGAGCAAGTAGAATGCTCCCTCTCATTGTTTTCATGCCTGTTAAGCCCACACTTATTTTTGTTGATATTTTGGATCATTAAGAGGCATTATGAAGCTCTAAACATAAAAGCTTTTTTCCCCGTTGCTTTACATATGCTTTTGCAGATTTTATAATTCACAACTTTTCAGTCACCTTTAATTTTTTTTTTTTTTTTGGTCCTAACATTTCTAGGTCTCCTAATTTTCATTCTGATTTAATTCCATTTTTATTTAATCTCTGAACTTTTCATTAACTTTGCTAGTTAGCTTTGAGATCTCTTTCCAAAGTGATTGTACAGAACTTATGATTATACCAGCTCTTTATCATCTCATCTTTTTTTTTTTTTTTTAAGTGCTACAAGTGTGGCTCAGTGGCTGCTATTCTTTTTTACATTATTCCGGTCCCCATATGTGGCACTTACAACTCATTCTAGTTCCTCTTAATAAAAAGATCCTCCCAGAGGTACAGTGCCTTCAGCTAAAAGGTGTTGTATCCCTACCGTGCCAATTGTGGAAATTTGTGGGTTCCTATAGGGTTTTGAAGGATTTTTATAGAACTGTACAGATGATATCTGACATCCATGGTACAAATCCCCACCATTTAGGCAAAGTATGTCAGAAAACTTTTAGCTGACAGTATTGTAGCTTACTGCTTCTGTTTCATATCTAAAGAAGTTACTTTTTTAGAAGGTACATCTTCATTTGCACTAACACTAGTTGAGCCTTAGAAATTTCCTTTCTCTGAGGGTCAAAATGTCATTGACTGAATTGCTAAAAAATGAATATTGTTAGTCCATATTAATTTCATTCTACCTCTACAACCAGGGGAAAAAGGTGGGTTTTTTTTTTGTTTTGTTTTGTTTTGTTTTGTTTTTTATATACCCATATGGTATTTATTATTATTATTATTTTTAAAGATTTTATTTATTTATTTGTCAGAGAGAGAGAGAGCAAGAGAGCACAGGCAGACAGAGTGGCAGGCAGAGGCAGAGGGAGAAGCAGGCTCCCTGCCGAGCGAGGAGCCCGATGTGGGACTCGATCCCAGAATGCTGGGATCATGACCTGAGCCGAAGGCAGCCGCTTAACCAACTGAGGCAGCCAGGCATCCCCCATATGGTATTTTAACTTCAGCTTTTGACATCAGGCTTGGGAAGTAGACGTGTATTTGGGGACGATGGGCATTTTATGACTAAAGGTGTTTATTATGTAATGTCAGCTATCATTTCAGAATATTACTTAATGTGAAGTTGCTTTCCATGATAAAAATTATATTTTAATATATGTTAAAATTATATGTATTTTAACTACTTTGGCAGAATTTGAAATTGATCATTAACGTAAGAACCACAATGTACTTGAATACTTTGGCACCAAAAAAATACAGTTTAAAACATTATCTCAGGGTCTCTACCCTCCATAAGCAGTTTTCATCATTAGGGTAGAATTCAAGAATTTGAATAACCAACAGATGACCATCTAGTTTATTATAACTAGTTGAAACTCACGTTCTTTAGTTTGTTCAACATTATCTTAATCTTTGAAGACTAAAAATAGAGTAGCATCATCAACACAGTTAAAAGTCAGGAGCAAAAGTATTCATTGGTCACACAATGTTACCTTACTATAGAGAAAATTTACATTTGCAACATTAAATCTAAGATCTTTCTGCTAATTAGCAGGTCAAAAAAAGGACAAAACGTATTAGATTTAGAATGAGAGGTAAATATTGGTTTTACTCCCTATTTCAATCTCATGTTTAAAACTAACAGAGCATAATTTAGCATAGTTCAGAAGAAAACGGAACAATGAGTCAGTCCTACATTTAATTTGAGCAAAGGAATCATTTCAGCAGAGCAACCAGTCTCACGGATTAGACAGACCTAATGACATGAACCATACATCTGTAAACCCCAGAGGAAAGTCATCTCTGTAAAGGTATCCAGGAGATAGCTCCATCAAAAGCTAGCAGTGGATGGGAGGTATCCCATCAGGCCATTTGGCAAAGGGAAATAGACAGCAGTCCAGAAAGATGAGTAAGCCACATCAGGAAGAACTAGCCACAGCCAGAGGACCCAGTTATAGGACTTGGAAGCCAAGGCCTTCAAGGACCCAGAACCCAAATTATCAAAGAGGGAATTAGAACCAAACAGGGACAAACCTTTTGTGTACTCTCATACCCATTCTGACAGTTTGACTGAGACTTAGTCCAAGAAACAGGGCAAAAACACAAGTCCTGGATGAATGGTTTAATGGAGTTCTGGAGCAGCCCCAAAGCTGACTTAATGGCTGAGTGTCAAGATGTAATTTAGACTTTTTTTTTAAATTTCACTGGCCAACTGATTAGAATTATAAAGATCCTTCACTCCATAGCCAGACGTTTGTTGAAAGTTTTTATTTGGGAGACACTTAATGGAATAGTACTAATTGTATCTCAACAGGCAACTACTGTGATTCTGAGAATGGGCAAAATCTATCTGTGCTCATCTAGAATCAAAGCAATTACATCTGTATTTTCATTTTATTACAGCTGTTTGGGTCACATCTATTACTGTTATCAATCAAATAGAATGATAAATCATAATGAATTTTGTTGTTATGTTTTTTCAAGAGCACTACAGCAAAACCATCTGAAATCATTTGGGAGTGAGCCTTCAAATCATGTAAAATCCCATTTCTTTAAACAATGTTGCATAAATTTGAATAAATTTCAATATACTGCTGAAGGTAAGGGCAAGAAATCTTAGAGAAATTTCGATACACATATATATGCATGCAATTTATAAAATTATGTTTATTAACCTTAATCCACCTTTTTGTTACATTTCTTAGAACTTCTATTGACTTTAAATGGAACTTTGGAACTCCGTTTCAGGGTCAGACCCATTGGGTGTAGGATAGAAATATAAACTGTATCATTTAGACAGGCAATGTATCTTAGAAGAGAAACTTTTATTATAATCATCTGGAAATAATATTCCTTTGCAATCAAACACTAAATGGGTGTGGTTTTTTAGGTGACAGATTAAGGAGGATAGAAGATTTATTAAATATATTAGGATTAAAGTTGTATTCTGACCTTAAGATGAAAAATTAAAATTTATTTGTCTGTTTATCTTTAGCCAAGGCAAAAAGGTACAGAGAATTGATTAGGGCATTTTCCAATTATATTCTGAATAAAACAAACAATACAAGGTGTATATAGAATGAGGAATCATTTGTTTGCTCCAGTGTTTCTCTCCCTCTTAAGGATTACACATTTCTGGGAAGAGGAATATTTTTCTTTTCATCAAGAAATAAGCAGAATTTCTGTCTGTTGATATGAGGTAATACTGGAGTAGTAGTTATGAGACTGTTCTAATGGTAGCTATGTGGAGATTCATTCAAATCAAAATAAAGATAATTCAGTCAACAGCAAATTTTTGTGATAAATGTCATTTTAGTTTACAAAAAAGAAAATTTTGAAAAATAATAAACTGGAAAAAATTGAGCCATACTAGTAAAGATTGGTTTTATAATTTCTTAATTAATTGTGAATTTATCATGTCTAGTTGTTTTATTTATATGGACTCCTTACTGACTTTTGTAAATAAGAGAATTACATATTTTTCTAAAGTGTGCTTAATTTAGGATATAAAATCTATATTTTAGTGGAAGAAGTCAGCCTTATCATTTCAAAAGAATAAAATCTTAAGTACAATTAAGTAAATAATTTCTTAATAACAGTGTAACTTTGTGATTTAATTACTCGCATTAGCCTAAGATCATGTCTCATTTTAAGAAGTACTAAGAAAATATTCTCTTTTAAAAACAAACTTTTCCTTTTAAAACTTTAGTTTTATTAATTAGCTTATTTCTTTGATATGTTAAACTAAAATACTTCCTACACAAAATATTAACAAATGTTTAAGAGTTACTAATGTTTAAGACACATAAATTGTTTCTCACTTCAACATGACTTTATACGAATGGAAATAACTAAATGTAATTTTTATAAATCTACCCTTAAATTCCAAATATAATTATATCATTTCCTTGTATATGTGCTAGAAGGAAATGACTAAAACTGAATTTCCCTAATCTCCATTTTTCATATGCTTTCTAAATGAACATCAATTATTTTACCAGTATTCCCATAAAACTTGTTCTTTGGGGAAAAAAAAATCCAAACTTTTTAGAAATTACTTATTTGCTATGATTATATCTACTAAGATATCAGTTAATAGTAAGTTAGCTACTCAAAAATAACAAACAAAACCAAAAATTGAGTCTCATGAAAGTACATTTTTCCATCTTAATAAAAGATTCATGTTTATGTTTTGGAATTCATTTTACATCTACAAACACGTATATATGTAATAAGCATGAGAGCTGTGCCATTAGCAAATACAAAATATTTAAATCAAATTTTATTCAAGCACATATAAAATTGATGGTTAAAGTGCTAATCTTATACTTTGATTTTTTTTTATAATGCTTATATACTAGTGGTCATCATTATTCATGCAACAGTTATGTGCCAAGAACTAGATCGACATGGTAGATAGTTAAAAGAAAGTCCCACCTTATCCAGGTATTTCCTTTTAACTAGAAAAATTTTGATGTTGTTTGGTGAAATAGTCAAATCCTATGCAAATCAATGCATAGCATTAGCCTATAGCAATACTCAGTGTACTCTGATATTTCTTTTTTTTTTTTTTTTTTTTTAAAGATTTTATTTATTTATTTGTCATAGAGAGAGAAGCGAGAGTGAGCACAGGCAGACAGAGTGGCAGGCAGAGGCAGAGGGAGAAGCAGGCTCCCTGCCAAGCAAGGAGCCCGATGTGGGACTCGATCCCAGGACGCTGGGATCATGACCTGAGCCGAAGGCAGCTGCTTAACCAACTGAGCCACCCAGGCGTCCCTGTACTCTGATATTTCTTAATGTCATTAATCAACAATTAGGCCATAATGATAAGTAAGAGATAAAGAATTTGTATGACTATAAATATTTTCTGTTGGAGTGAGATGGTGTATCCCATGTAAGTTGAAGGTGTCCAACTAAACTGAGTAGAAGTAAAGCATGGTTAGGTACTGCACAGATTTCAGTATACTCAGTATGTTTCTCCAAGTAACTGCAAATATAAATTCATTTCACAGGGTTAAGATTGCTATATTGGGTCAAATGAAATCAATTTCCAAAGTAAAATTGAAGCATAGGGCCCTAACACTATTTATGAGGATAGGTTTTTTACCATTATCCTGGAAGTAACATTTTTTGTAGTAAAGACCCATAGTTACTGATGGAAGCACATTTATCCTTCTGGTGTACTAGGACAGGGGGAAAGGCTACAAATATTCTCATAAGATTTGTAAAAGATGTATTATACCTCTTTGTAAAAAAAAAATGTTTATTACTCTTCTCGGTAGGCACACTGTATGAAATGTATTACAGTTTTACTGAAATAACTAGGATTATCTAAAGAAAAGATACAAGGGAATCTCCTATAATGAGTAAAATGCAAAAACAATTTTAATCTAATCTTACATTTAGTTTTGACTTGTAAATGTTTGATAAAATTAACTTTACATTTCCTGAAATTGCCTGTATTGTAGATAGGAGCCATTAACTGTAAATTTTTTTTCACAGCATTTGCTGGCATCTACCATAACATTTAAGACTTTAAGATTTTATCATTAGGTTCCTGGTATTAGTAGATATTGTTTTACTGAATGGCTCAATCAGATTTATATTATGCCACTGAGTTTGTCTCAGACATGATGACACTATGTAAATATTTTAATTGTCACATTGATAATATCTAAATAAGGACACTCCATTGATTCTTTACAGTCTAACATCTATTTGCTTAAATACATTTTGAATGTCTCCGTTTAAGAGAAATTTATTCACAGTACTTTCTTATTCTAAGAACAAAACAAAACCCAGAAACAGTATATCAGACCTTTTACTTAGTCCTGAGTAAGGAGCAAAGGAAGACAATTTACATTCCTCTAGGGAATATACTGTGTGACCACAATCTAAAAAGCTAAACTTCCCCATTATAATTTGACTCTTTGCTTTAGGGTATAGGCAAACATTAACATTTCTTCTGCCTTTCATTGGTGCCTTGGGTACTTACAAATTTCACAACTGAAGAAGCAACACATTTCTCTAAGCAACGAATCAGTCTGTTAATGTAGTTAGTCCTCTGTGTTTTCGGTGTATACCACTACTGAGGGTGGGCTGTAAAATGGAAAGATTAAACTAGAGTATAAACATCAGTTGCTACTTGGCATTTCCTTCTGCTACAGGCTTGGCTGGTTACATAGAACAGAGATAAGTTTCATTCATTTAAGTTGAACAAGCATTTAATGAGCAACTATTGTGTGCAACACACTGTGCTGAAAACTGGCAGAGGGTCTGTATCCACAAAGATGTAAAAACTCTAATAGAGGGGTGGAGATGCACATAGTGTCAGAGACCAAATAAAGGAAGAGCCTTACAACCAAATTGTAAATTCAAAGCCTTATGTGTAGGTTCACGGAGAATCAGAAAAGGCTTTGTGGAGGTTGTGGCTTTGAGTTAGGCCTAACATGAAGTAGGTTTTTAGGGTGAACTTTATGAAATTATTGCTATTTGACAGGTTTTGCTTGCAAAAATAGTTGCAACTGAGGTATAAAGCATGGGTCTCATTCAGGGAACAGGTAATAATTCTTCTGCCTTAGTATGGGCAGTCTGCCTAGAGAGGTATCTCTGCTGGTTAAGATTGGACAGGGACTGGGACCCCTGTCTTAGACCCCTTCATTAGTCTCCAAGCTGATGGTAAGGTAGGGACATTTTAAAAATTCATCAATTATTTGGAAATTGTTAGCAAAAACCTCACAGGTATATGTTACCCACTTTTAAAAAGACTTACTTTTTTTGTTGTTGTTACTCATCTCTGGAAATACTAGATTTTTCAGACTTGAGAAAATAGCCATACTTAATGCCCTTTTCCTTTGATACTCAGTTTTAAAATACATTTTTCTTTTTTTTTTAAGTTTTTATTTAAATTCCAGTTAGTTAACATACGGTGTAAGATTAGTTTCAGGTATACAATTTAGTCATTCGACTCTTCCGTACAACATCGGGTGCTCATCGAAACAACTGCCCTTCTTAATTCCCATCACCTACTTAACCCTCCCCTCCCACCTCCCCTCTGAACCATCGGTTTGTCCTCCATAGTTAAGAATCTGTTTCTTAGTTTGCATTTTTCTCTCTTTTTTCCCCTTTGCTCATTTGTTTTGTTTCTTAAATTCCACACACGAGTGTGAAATCATAGGCTATTTATCTTTCTCTGGCTGACTGATGTCACTTAGTTTAATACTCTCTAGCTTCATCCATATTGTTGCAAATGGTAAGATTTCATTCTTTCTTATGGCTGAGTAATATTCCATTGTACATATATACCACTTCTTCTGTATCCATTCATCAGTCTATGGACACGGAGGCTATTTCCATAACTTGGCTATTGTAGATAGTGCTGTTATAAACATTGGGGCATGTGCATCTGTTCAAATTAGTACTTTGGGTAAATATCTACTAGGGCAATTGCTAGATCATAGGATGGTTCTATTTTTAACTTTTTTTTTTTTTAAGATTTTATTTATTTATTTGACAGACAGAGATCACAAGTAGGCAGAGAGGCAGGCAGAGAGAGAAGGAGGAAGCAGGCTCCCCGCTGAGCAGAGAGCCTGATGTGGGGCTCGATCCCAGGACCCTGCGATCATGACCTGAGCCGGAGGCAGAAGCTTTAACCCACTGAGCCACCCAGGTGCCCCTATTTTTTAACTTTTTGAGGAAACTCCATACTGTTTTCCAGAGTGACTACCCCAGTTTGCCTTCTCATCAACAGTGTAAGAGGGTTCCCCTTTCTCTGTGAACTCACCAACACCTAATTATTTCCTGGCTTGTTGATTTTAGCTACTCTGACAGGTGTAGTTTTCATTTGTATTTTTTTGATAATGAATGATATTGAGCATCTTTCCATGTGTCTCTTGGCCATCTGGATGTCTTCTTTGCAGAAATGTCTGTTCATGTCTTCTCATTTTTTATTTGAATTATTCATTTTTGGGGTGTTGAGCCTTATAAATTCTTGATATATTTTGGATACTAACCCTTTATCAGATACATCATTTGCAAATATCTTCTCCCATTCTGTGGGTTGACTTTCAGTTTTATTGTTTCCTTCACTGTGCAGAAGTTTTTTATCTTGAGCAAAGCCTTTAAGTGACATAAGAACACAGACTAAAGATTAAAAATAAATCAAAATTTTTGATACCAAGGATCAACAGCCTTAATGAGTTTTTGTGGTCATTGCTGCTACTGGCATCATAATCACAAAGAAGACAATAGAGTTTCATTTTCAGTATCTTTTTTTTTTTTAAAGATTTTATTTATTTATTTGACAGAGAGAGATCACAAGCAGGCAGAGAGGCAGGCAGAGAGAGAGGAGGAAGCAGGCTCCCTGCTGAGCAGAGAGCCCGATGCGGGGCTCGATCCCAGGACTCTGAGATCATGACCTGAGCCGAAGGCAGCGGCTTAACCCACTGAGCCACCCAGGCGCCCCTCATTTTCAGTATCTTTCTGTCTTCCACTTTCTAACACCCAAGCTTTCTGGAATCAACTTCTCCTCTCCCTTGAGCAATTAAAACAACAAATACAAAGATTAACCAAAATTGTGTATGAATTATAAACAGTCATCATCTCTTTTAATTTTTAGAATTTTTCACATAGATTTAGACCCATCCAGCTCCATGGGAGAGTTTATCAGGGAACTATTTCACATATGTATAAATTTAGGAGCAAAGGATGCAAAGCCTTTTTACTCCCTGACCTATGGCCTAAATTCTTCACTTCTCTCCTCTGTTTCTAATCCCTCCACCTCAGTCCTGACCATCATTACCTTATTACACTGTTTTAGTGACCTCCTAACTGGTAACCCTACGTCCAGTGTCCTACACTCAGTCTAGGTTTTGTAAGTTAATCCTCCAAAAACTCTTCTATCTTTTCACTGCCAGGCTCAGACACCATCAATAGCCCTTCAGCTAGCAGAGAATAAATTTTAAACTCCATAAAATGCAACTCAAGGGCCATTCACCATCTGACCTTGTTCTGCTTTCTAATATATTTCTTTATTACCAACCATCCTTTCTCCATGGCTTCTGCACGCTCTCAGGGTTCCCACAACACATTTAAGATTATCCATTTTCCCCATTTCCACTCAGAAGGCTCTTTGCCTTGTCTCTGCATTATGAACATTTTCACATATTTCAAAGCCTACCTGAAATGACACCTTCCTCCTTCATAAAGCACTCACTGATTGCATTGTCAGGATTTACCTCCCTTCTTTCCTAACACTTTGTCAACTGTGATATCGATCACATCCTGCCTGGTATCAAAGTTACTTGTGTATACATCATACTTCCTCTGCGGCACCGGAAACTCTATGAAAACCATTGTCCATATCAGCCCCTCGTCCAGTAGTTTGCACATCATGTCGAATTGATTCTTTTCACTTCTAACAAGAAGTAACTGTTATCCTCTAGAAGTACTTCCATTTCATTTATTGGCTTTGTACCTTTTCTGTCAGGTAATAATAACAGACTTTCTAGCTCTCCACCACTAAATAGTTTCCCTCCAATTACCTAAAGAAATTCCAAATAGCATTCGAATTCTCCCAAGTGTAAATTATCTTAAATTAGGAGGTGGGGATACCTTCTTTAAGCAAGAAACATAAGTCACTGCTTTTCTGTAGTAAATAGGAGTTAGTGGACTAAACAGAGTGGCTGTATTACAAATCTCCCATTTTGTGGGAAGAAGAGCTTTTAAACCCTTCACAGTGAATTTCTAGATTCTAGTTGGAAAGAATATCCACTATTTACCAAGTGGGTCATTTGCTTTAAAATCAAAGATAAACTTGCATCCAAATCCACTCAAAGAAATACAACATATTTATCAGGTTAAGAACTACTAAAGTTTACCTTCTGTCTGCATCCTTCTGTTACAAAGATTGGTCCTCCTAAGTCTGTACTAATACAGATGCCTGGCTTGTGTTATGCCCAATAATTAAATAATTGACTGGCAAAACCATCCAATACAAACTTCATAGACTCCTTCCTTAAGATAGGTTAAACATAAGTTTCTATTATCCTTCATGCAAGATCTCATGAGGAAGACAATAAAAATCAGTGACTCTACTAGTTTTACTTTTCTTTCTTTGTGCCCTTAATTCAAAAATAAATAAATAAGTAAATAAACAAAGCTTAATCTTTGATGTTTCAAATGTATAGCACCTGTTTCATTCCTGGAAACAACTGATTTTATTTGTTTGAAGTAGCTTCTACTTTACTTATTATTAAGGACTGCAGTTTTAATCTGTAAGACACTTCAAGTCATCACTGAAGTAAGCGGTGCATAAATTTCGAATCTGTGGTGGGGGGAGAATGGCATGATGACTATCCCAACCGTCTTCAAATCCAGAGAGAGTCATCACCAGAATAGTCAAAGATTTCTCTCCTTTGTCCACCTGAACTTTCTCTTACTTTGTTATCTTAAAAGAATTCCACTAAGAGTATATATACTTTGGGATTCTTCTTAGAGACAGGTAATCTCTCCCAGCTGTTAATTCCTCCCATCTCACTTAATGGCTCCTTCTCTTAGTACACTTATGACAGGCCATCTTGTAGTTATTTGAGTACATATTTCTTCCATATTAGACTGAAAGTTCTTTCATAGATATTTAATGCCCCCGCAGTGCCTTATATGTAGGAGGTACTCAATAAACTTTTGTTAAATTAATTATTGGCATTAAGAGATAATAGTTACATGTTATTGGCTTTTCCTATCAAAGCAAGATTGAAGCTCTTTACATCATTACAGACACAGGGGACTTGGCTTAATCCACAGCATAAAGGAATATTGGGCAGAAAAAGTTTCTTCCTAATAGGTGTGTGTATGTCGCTAGATCTCTGAAAATTTCCACTTTTCAGTCAACTTTGAGTTCATTAAGTTTTCTCTAGCTAAACATATATAATCAGACTTCATAAGCCAAATGTGATGCAGGCCTGGACCATTTAATGCATGCATGTTAATAATTTTAATGACAAAATGATGATGAGGCCTGGGATGGATGACTGAGGAGAATAAATATAGGAGCTCCATATATAGAGCTTTGCATTGACAGCCCTTCTACTTTGCAATTTGCTTTCCTCTGTTGATCTGAAAATGATCCGAGATTTGGGGCACCTGGGGGGTACAGTCGGTTAAGCAATGGACTCTTGATTTCTGCTCAGGTCATGATCTCAGGATCAGGCTATTGAGCCCTGAGTCAGGCTCTGCACTCTGCGCGGCATCTCCTTGTCCCTCTCCCTCCGCTCCTCCCCCTGCTTGTGCGCTCGCGTGTGCTCTCTCTCTCAAATAAACAAATAAAATCTTCTACAAATATTAAAAAATAAAAATAAAAAATAAAATGATCTGAGATATGACATGAACTTTTTGGCCTAGTGTTTTAGTGTTTAGGAAATTATTGTTAAATAATTCTTTGCAATAGTTATTGAAATATGCTGTGTTATTTTGTTCCCTTGATTTTATTACCTTAAATGTACTTTTTAGGAAGGGCAGCTATTATTAGGATTACTTTAATAACCCTAATGCCTGGCATCTGATATGTGGGGCCCATATATCATTGTTTTGTGACTTTTCTGATACAGTAATAAAAATCTCACTTTGGGAGAATGGCTAAAATGTTTTTAGAGCTAATTAAGCTCATACAGTGTTTAAAAATTAATTAATGTATTTATACCATATCTTCTCCCTAAAAGTATTTAAGGTTGTAATTGTATCATAACTGTATCTAACATGTATTGATCACTTATGACCCAGGCTCTGTTCTAACTGGTTTACGTGTATAAAAAATCATTTAATCCTCATAATGACTATATAAAATAGGTGCTTTCTTATTCCTCCTTTGTGAATAAAGAAAATGAGGTAGAGAGACATTAAGTAACTTCCCCAAAGTCACATAGCTAGGAAGTATGGGAGGCAGGATTTAAACACAAATGTTTTATCCTCAAAGCCAATATAATTATATATAATATAATATATGTTATATTATATATAATTAACCACTTAAGCACTGCTGCATGACCAAAGTTATAATTGAGGTGCCTAAACTGTTCAGTATTATTTTATACTTATACTTATAAGTTAATCAATATATTGAGTACATAAAATTTTATATATTAAATTACACCCTGGGTAATTAAAACCTGTAAAGTAATTTCATTGGAGAAGGGGATGCAGAGGGAAGAACTGGTGAGCACTGAGCAGAGAGGGTGTTTCTTTAAAAGGATTCCTTTATTTGAATCATCAGAAATGTTTCTGTGCTGGAGGGGAGCATTTTCCTAGAAGAATTAATTATCCTGTAGTGATGTTTGTACATTAGGTACCTTAAAGAATTGAACATTACAGAAATACCTACCTTTTTTTCCCCAAATAAATGAGGGATGACTTGGTGGCTCAGTCAGTTAAGCATCTGCCTTCAGCTCAGGTCATGATCCCAGAGTCCTGGGATCAAATCCTGCATTGGGTTCCTTGCTCAGTAGGGAGCCCGCTTCTCCCTCTTCCTGTCACTCCCCCTGCTTGTGCGCTCTCTCTCTCTCTCTCTTTCTGACAAATAAATAAAACCTAAAAAAAAAAAAAAAAAGAAATTAAATGACCCTCGTATCTGTAATGGGGGCAAATAGGATAAGATTGCTAATGGCCACAGAAGAGACTAATGTCCCATTTGTCCTGCAATCCACCAAAGACATGTGGTCTCCTGGTGTTTGATTTCCCTTCAACTTTCACACAACAGAACGAATGAAAGCATGGAGCTCTCTGAGACCCAAAAATGAGAAACTTCATATGAGTAGGTGTAATCATGATCAAATTTTACTTTTAATTGAAAAGGATTCCATCCATTGATAGGCATAGGTCCTGGAACTTTCAAGCAATTTTATTCTCAGAGATGTTTACCCTCTCTTGTTATTTTTTATTTCTTTCTTAGATATTAAATTGGTAGCAATCAGTATTTTGGAAAATTGAGTATTAATGACTATTGGCTTTGATTTCACTTTATTTTAGTAAGTTAACAGCCTAATACTGTAACCTTAAGGGAAAATTGTATTAACATCTTTCCCAGTCTCATACTTTGTTTGTGAACTAATTCTGGATGGAAAGGATTCCAAGAATACTTAATTCCAGAAAGAAATTTTTCCTTTCTCTCTCTCTCTCTCTCTTTCTCTCTCTCTTCAGTAGGCTCCACACCCAATGAGGGGCTTGAACTCATTACCCTGAGATCAAGAGTTGCATGTTCCATGCATGGGCTGAGCCAGCCAGGCATCCCAAAATTTTCTCTTTTAGATTTAGTGCAACTGAAACTCTTACTGACTTGATGGCACATAATTCATTCTATCAACATGTATTTAGTAGGTGTTTGCTATATGCGTAGCTCTCCTGGTCTGTGAAGTTCATAGCCTCATTGGCAAGACTTGGTACAGCCACCACTAGAAAGAGTTGCAGTGCACCTCTTTAAGGCAACATGGGATAGCAAGAATAACAAGATTCCAAGAAACTTTCCAGAAGCCAGCCTGTGTGCCAGTCCTGGCTTTAGCTGTGCTTACAACACTTGGAAAGTGGCTTCTTTTCTAATCTGTGCAATGGGAGCATTGAATAAAATTATGTTTGATAGAATCCTAATATTCAAAGATTCTGTAGTTTGGAGCATCAGAATGATTAACAAACAAACAAATAAAAAAATGCTTTGGAGGGACAAGGTGGGAGATCAGTGCAAACTGGATGGTCAAACCAAGTCTTTAGAAGTAGGCAAAAGTTGGTCTTTAAACAGCAGACAGGTTGTGCGTGGGTAAAACATGAAACTGAATGGAATTTCGGGTTCTGTATACCCACAGAGGTTTGAGGACAGCACATAGACTAAGTCAGCACGTGAAGTGACTTGGAATAGGAACTAGGCATGATGTTTTTTTTTGTTTGTTTTTATTATTTATTTATTTTTTTAAATTAAGATATAAAGTATTATTAGCCCCAGGGGTACAGGTCTGTGAATCGCCAGGTTTACACACTTCACAGCACTCACCAGAGCACATACCCTCCCCAATGTCCATAACCCCACCTCTGTTTCCCTCCCTCCCTCCCCCCAGCAACCCTCAGTTTGTTTTGTGAGATTAAGAGTCTCTTATGGTTTGTCTCCCTCCCGATCCCATCTTGTTTCATTTATTCTTTTCCTACCTCCAAACCCCCCACTTTGCATTTCCCCTTCCTCGTATCAGGGAGATCATATGATAATTGTCTTTCTCTGATTGACTTATTTCGCTCAGCATAATACCCTCTAGTTCCATCCATGTCGTTGCAAATGGCAAGATTTCATTTCTTTTGATGGCTGAGCATGATGTTTTAAGGATGGTATTTGGCATCTGGAATAGACATTTTATTCAGAAATGCTCTTGTTCATAGGTCAGTTGAGTCCTACCTACTGAATGACTGAGAGCTTTTGGCTTAATTCTGTCTAATCCTCTGTATCTCAGTTCACACAGATTTGTGTACAAGGCAATGACATAATTAAATAAACGTTCCTTGCATATCAAAATCCTTCAAAAAGGCAAAGGAACATACCTTCATAGGTATATCCTTTTTCAAAAATTATCTCTATATGTTTGTGTTTTAAAAAAATACATCGTGTTTGCTGTTTTTTCTTCTTTATCCAAAATTTGAGACTTTCCCACAGGTCCTTTATTCAATTAAGATCCAACCCAGAAAAGTAAACCCCAAAGAACTGGATACTCGTAATATGGCAGCACTGCAGCTGAGGGGCCAGTGAGAGTGGAGCAGGGAATTAAACAAGAGTAGAGAGACCACTTAGGTCTTCTCAGAGCTCTCATCATTAAGACACACCAACTACATAAGAGGTCACATCATTTGACTAAAATACAGGATGCCCAAAATAATATTAATTGACTTGAGGGTAATCCCATTGAACAGTGCTAAATATCTGTGTGTATCTTGTCAGCCACTAAGTATCTGTTTAGAAATATTCAGCTATTTAAGCTTGAAAGTTCTGAATATTCACAGGTCATTTATGAGACCTAATTGGGAAAAGGTGCTATTATCTTAACCTAAGGAGTTTATTCTAATTATTTCCAGTACTTAGAGTTTTAGCATTTACTAAAATGCTCTGAATTCCAGATTGAAGTTGGAAAATCTAAAATTATAAATTCAACTTACAATGATTATTAAGTCAAAACGTCATTTTTTATAAAAGTCATTAAATGAATATGAACTTTCACAAGTAATCTTATTAGAATATTTCATTTGTATATTTTAGAGGGTACTTTGGGAATATTAACATTCGATTTAATAAGTGTTTAAAATTCTGAACGTGTCTATGTGGTACCATAATAACGAATTGGTTTATCAGTCATTTTACTCAAACTATTGGCTAGTTCAATGAAACACTGAGTCAAAGTAGTTGTTGAATTCAATCGGTAGATTTTTTTTTTTGGTCAAAATAATTGGTTTTGTCTTTAAAATGATCCTCGTAAACCACTTTTATGATTTCAGGCTTTTACTCTTTCTCATCTGTGGGTACGCACAAGCACGAATTATACATAGATTCCCCACCATGACCTCTATGGTGCACCTTATCCGGACTGCATGTTTCTAATTTTCTAACCAACTATGTAACCTTTTGTTAGGAACAAACAGTTTATTCGTTGCATAAAAAAA